>NW_024066110.1:2119040-2120407 GCF_013036055.1 Alternaria burnsii | reverse complement strand
GTGACCTCGATTACCGGGTACAAGCTCGCATACGGCCAGTCAGCCTGTCTGACTTGAGCGCAGAAGAGCTTGAGAGCAGGTTCAATGAGGAACTGTTCAGAATCACTGCAAGGTCAGCTATCATCAGATACATCTAGAGAGAAGCCTTACAACTCCTCCTTGTCGGCACCATCCTCATGCTAGCCAGGAAAGACATGAGTTTAGAAGACGAAGCCTTTGCTCGTACCCAGGATACAAGATTGCAGTGGTTACACGACATAGTCATAGCTAAGAGCGCGAGGACTGATGAGCAGAACAAATACCTCCAGGACGTTCGCGAGGGTCTAAGATGCGTTAGCTATATTTCCCAGACCAGTACAAGCATACTCACCAATTTGAAGGCTGGCTAAACTTCGTCTGTGTTGTCATCCATGAACTGGAATAGGTACAACCTAGTGGACGTCAACGATCGATACTTGTGGAGACACCATACACGGGAAGAGAGGCGGAAGTGGTGGGAAGGTTCCGTAAGGTCATGGTGACGGGTGGTGAACTTACGCGGTGGACGATCGATTCGGCGACTCGGACGGCTCGGGAGGTGACAACGAAGGAATCTGCTATTCCAGTGAGTAAGGTGCTGAGATTACGGCGGTGTTGGTCATGGCATACGTGGGCGCGCAACTGATGTGGTTGCCTTGGACGATAGAACCGCTGCTGCTGCTTGAGTAAGCAAGGCACTGGAGAGGTGGCGCTGTCAGGGATTGCATACAGCCATGGGTATTCGTAGCTGCTCAGTGGCAATTGTAATCGTAATCGTAATCGTAATCGTAATCGTGATGGCACCGGTGCTGCTACCGGAGTTAGCGGAGAACCAGGTCGATGACACACGTCTCCGTACCTTGCCCTTGTGACGAAGTGGTTGCTGTGATGCGCTCGATGATGCTGCTGCTGCTCGTGTCAGCTTAGTACGTTTCCTTTGACCTGATGAGAATTGCACACCTCGGTCTCTGGGTAGTGTCAGCAATGGCCATGACAATGAGTACATCCTGTCGCAGTGCAACTGTCTGGGTGGGTTAGCAGAGGCCGGGATCAATCCAGAACATGGGCACACACATGGCACCTTGTTGTGCGGGAGCGAAAAGTTGGTGTTTTGACGCTGGCTCTACACGGCGAGCAGTATCAGTATCCGTGCGTGACTCAAACGTGTATCGTCGGCACTCACTCAGGCTTGGCTGCTTGAAATTTCCTTGATCTGTCAAGAAACGTCAGCCAGAGCGTGCGGTGTTGACCAAGAAAGACCTACACCACTATGATATCATGCGATAACGCGATAACGCGATAACGCGATAACACGTGATATGGAAACACTGTAGGCCCCGTCCCTGAGG